>NC_135549.1:29604831-29619831 GCF_964340395.1 Glandiceps talaboti
GTTACACATGTCTGACTAGGAGTATTCAAATGAAGTCAAAATTATGTAAATGACCATGCACAACTGCAATGAACAAAGGTCTGGAGTTAACATTCATGAAACATAGGAAGTGTGATATATTTACATCAAATTTACATCACATAAATCTAACATAAGGGTACGCTGCTAATGACTTTTTTGGGTGGAGGACAGGTGGGGGGGGGGGTTATGACTAACTGAATCAGTTTTGAACAATAATAAAGACTTGATACATGAATCAGCGCAAGTTGTAGATATACAAGAGATATCAGAGAAATGCATCAGCACTGAAAACAGGTAAGTCACAAGTAGTTCTTCTGAAATGTCTTAAATACACTGTACACAAATAAACTGTCTTTATGTTAATATTATGTAAATAGAAACAAGATTAATTTACATATAAACTAAGTCCCCCAGACTTGTCATGTTCATACGATTACAGAATAGTATTCTCAAACCAAATATTAATTACAAATGTAGCTGACGTCTTCTGTGACACAGTGGCCATCACAACTCTCTCGGCCAGTTATTCTGTACATTGGCTTTGTCACTAACTTAGTCAAAATGAATTTTCTACTGTCTAGATATTTTGTGATATAAATCACGTGAATGATGCCTTTATGCAACCTATATCCTACTAGGTACCAAATTATATAATGTTGCGTTGACTGTGGCACAAGCATGGTTCAAATTTTGAATGACTTTAGCAATTCAGAACGAAATTGCAGTGACAAGGCTAGTCTTTTGGCTATCCACACTCTCATTGCTGCAGACGCTTCTATGAGACCATGTATCTCCAGCAGCAGTGCATGCTGGGGAATACTTCATGTCCAACATTTCAGGCTCAACGATTTTAATAGGTACATTCGCGACAAGTTATCACTTTTCAAACACGATACATCTAAATTACAACTATACAGGCCTCGTAAGCCCATTTTTTATGACTTAGAAGAAATTTACTTAATTCCAGCTTAGGGTAGTTGAAATTTGGTTTCCCCAGACTCTTGTCTCAGTGGTCTGGTAGAAGAGCCCCCAGTGGCGAGACTCTGGGTAACCGAGACTATGACAAGTCATGAACATGTAACCTGTAGATTGTAAGTTAAGCCACTCTAACCATTCAACCATCATGAATCCAAAGTATAATATAAATGTATATATTTGTATTCTGATAAAGAAAGAGACCAATTTATCAGCAGGGCAACAATGAAAGACTTTGATGACATGCCGGGATTCAACTGACATGTACTTTTGTCACTGCAGGGTTCGATGTCATTATCATTCTACAATGTACATGTATATAAATCCCTGGTTATGTCCCTTTTGTAATTTACCAAATACAGTATGTGATTTTTTAATCTTGTCTGGTCTTTGTGTCTTAACTGTTCTATAATTATCTACAATTATTTCACAACTACTTGTGAAAGCAATCTCTACCCCTTTGATGATAATTTGCCATGGCACAACAATTATTTTCGCTATTTCCATAGTCTGTAGTACCAAATTATTATGATAAGTGTGTCTATGTATTTCTAACATTATACCATTATAAATGTATACCCTAGGCAATAAATTTTCAATATGAAAGAAAATCAATTTGCTAGTCTCCCAGTCTTTTATTTACACACACTGAACAGTCAACTGAAATATTTTGAATCTAAATATTATCCCACAATCCACAAGAACGGAGAAAAAAACCCATGCACCCTCAAGTAACAGAGTTCACCTGACTGACCTTGTAGCCTGTGGGCAAGTGTATATAAGGTCATGCTGTGAATGCCCTACACTGACTTGTAGACTGTGGTGGGAGTTGGTACATGTATTAGTAACCTTTGGATATTCACTATAAAATTATATTCAAATGTCTTCACAAGAAAAGGCTATATTTATATACTTGTACAGGCATGACATCCTCATCATGAATATTCATGAATTGCAAAACCATGGTATTACATAATATTGCCATGACTTGAATGCTATCTGGCAAGCTGTGGATTCTTCAGATAATGCATGTATGTATGAAGTTAAAATGGATCATGGCGATGTATAGATAATTATACGGTTACCATGCACAAGTCAATATGTTGTCATTGAACATAAAATATATATCCTGGCCGTTCTACTTCAAGACAACCGTGTCTACGTTACTAGTTCTGCAATGCTCAAAATATGAGCCATATTTTTCCTAATACTGTAATAGCTATTATTTTTCTGTATTTGTCATGAATTATGCTTGGAGAGGTATAACTATATTATTCCCCAACATTTTTCTTCATACAAATACTCATGATGGCTTGTCACTACTTGTCTAGTGACTCGGAGTGACAAGGCCCCTTAGGTCACTCATATTTTCCTTGCCTGAACAAAGAAAAATACAGGGGAATAATATCTACATGTATATTGTACTGCATCACGTGACAAAGGTTCAGTATCATTTTCAACAGCATCAAATGTATTGAATTTTTTAAATGTTTGATCTAAATATTGAAATCCATTGACACACAATCACTACATTTTGTATGTCATATACAATTTGAATATTATACAATGTGTCTGAATTAGCTTTAAACATGTTTATGGATATATATTGTGAAAAATATACATATAAGAATGAAGAATTCTATGATTAGATAACTGCTGTATGAAGCCATCAGCATGACAACTAGCTATAATGTAGCTAGATTATGGTTGTATATATAGAACTACATGTACAACCATGACCTCAATCAACAGTGCTGTATAATTACACATAGTTTCACGGTTCATTTAACGTTAAGTCTTTGAAGGATTATCACCTTTGAGAGATATCACTAACCCAGGGAGTATGAATATGACTTATAGTACTTGAACAAACACACATCAGAACAAACACAAGTGTGAGAAATTTCTGCACAGACTACAAATGTTAGCCAAGAGTAAACGTAACAAATGCCTGCAATATTGCATACTTGTACAGTTAGTACAGACATAGGTCACATGTATCGTAATATTTCTGGTATCTGTTACCCTGTTCTTCTGAGGAATTTATAGAGTAGTGGATTCCACCCTATGAGTCCTTGAAAAACAATACTATTTAATTAAAGTAACAATTAAGTATTCTTTTCATGTGTTAATTTCACTATTATAATTATTTTCTGGGGAGAACAGTGTATCAGTGTGAACTATGTTCTGACAATACTTACTTGTTTTAGGACCATAAAATTTCACCATGAACTCATTAAGTCCACCCAGTATTGTTACTTCATGATTGCTTTCCATTCTGAAGAGACAAGGTTAAGGGAACAATACACAATATATGCTACATGATTCTGTAGACTAGTGAACACTTAACATTCAATATGGAGTCATTACAAATGATTCACATCAGACCTTACCTACAGCACACTTTTAATTTCACTCAGTTCACCAAAATATCAATCTATGTAAGGTTACAGTATTAAATATTGATTTTCTTTTATTATCAGAACCAAGGAGACACATTTTTTTTGTTGCAATAAGGGAAGTTGGATTTAGGAGATATTTTCATGGGTAAAACCCCTGTTTTTTATTTCCCCAAGTCATCTCAGCTTTGACCCAGGAAATGAAATAACCAAACATAGTTCTCACTATCATTTTTGCTCCAATTCTGTGTTACATGTCACAGAGATTTTGTACACTTCACTGTATGCCATGCCTGTGATAGCCTTTAAAGCTGTAAGTAGCTTAGATAAATGACACAACAGCTGATTACAGCACAGATGACCTAGCCAGCTAATATGCAACCATACTGTTGTTCTCCTTGACGGCAGTACATTATGAATATCAACTATAATTTGTACTATATGAATGACTTACTTGACCCTTAAAAAAATACAAAATCAAAAATATTATCATAATTATTTTTAACAATGAGGAAGTCACTGAGAAGGAACACCGGTTCTGACTCATAATGAGTGTATATTAAAGGAAAATGTTCCCTGCTACATTTGAGAATACAATCAGCATCACTGCGCAGACGATGCAAATTTTAACATGACACAGTAATACAGTACTGTCATCGCAAAATATAAAAGCTACAATGATTTGAATGAATATAATTTTACTCATAAATGACACAATATACAGCCTGCCATTTTGTAAATTTGCATATTTCAAGGGCAGCATAGTGTGTATTGCTTGGTTCTGAAGTACGGCAATCAATTGACCTACATATCGGACTACAGCTTTGTATTTACACTTATTGACGAAGGCAAACGTTCTGATACAAAATACAGAACATATACTCTCCTTGCCTATAAAATTCCATTTCTAATATTTTGTCAAAGATAAAAACATTATACCTTGAACTTTGGACAGGTAAGAAAATCTTGTCATTTTTATTAAATACACAGGGGAATGTAACTAAGACTCTTAGTGTTGGATAATCTATAAAATGTTCCAAATTTGCTAAAATTTACACAAAATTACCAGAAACGTCATTTCTATTTATAAGAAAATCTTTTTGTAGTAAAACTGTCGCCAGCTGTTTTAATAACAATGATCGACTTGGGGTCTCGTCTTTCGACTCTTTGTAATAACCGATAGCCGAAAAGGTCACGATGATTGCCGAACAACCTGGAGCTCGTTACAGACGGTGTCCCGGTTCGAGTGTTTATCGGACACTTGGACGAACACTGATTAAAATGAATGTCATAAAATCTATGTATGAGTTGATCCCAAAATATCATAAAATATAACACGGCAACACCTCCGATTTACAATCGACATGCAAATGAATGGCATTCGATAACCAGCTATTCTAGGCGTATTTCGTCATCAAAACACACAGCCGATATCCTCCAAACACCTATAAATTGACCATTCTGACAAATAAGGGCACTCGACCTCAATCATCTTAATCAATTTGATCTTTCCGCTCACCAGTAAAACTATTTTCTTCGATATATACCCAAAATTTTTCAGATTTTTGAGAAAATCGGCTGACCAGCTGACAGTCGATAGGTGGGGAAAGGTACGTGACTTCCGATCGCTGAAAAATCCACGGCAACCGAAGTGCTGATCACGATTCACACTGAAAGGATACAGTTTGATAACATCCGTGTCCATACGCCGTTTACCTGGACTTGGAGAAGACATTTTGATGGCTTAAATAGGGAAATTTCCAACAGTTCTGCTTTACATGTACCGGTCTTATGTCGTCGATGAGCACTTTGCCAACTGAACAGAACCAAAACAATTGTCAAACTTATAAAGTGGGGCGATCCATTTCCAAGTTAGAGGGACAGAAATATATAGTACTTTGTGCGGTACAAATTATATGTAAAATTGTTTGAATACCACTTAATGTCTCTGATTATATAATAAATTATCAAAAATAAATGTAATCGCAGTATAGTATGCCAAATGTTTGTCATCAAAAACTGTCGACATAACTACCCATCCCTATCTCAATAATAAAATAGGCCATGATGCAAGCAGTCATCCCTCCCACGTGACCTGACGTGAAATATTCCAAATCTCGTTTTATTATGCCCCGCCCCTTTTAACCTTTGGGAATCGCCAGATTTCAATTAAAAGCTACAGAAAACATTTTCCTTTCTGCCCACATTTACTAGAATGAAAGTCCAGCGGTTTTTGACTTCATCGATAATTAATTCACACTGCGTGACAACGAGATATTGGCCAATGGGTGAATGACATCATGATCACTAGTCCACCAATCATTGCCAATGTTTTGACCAACTGGAAAATGTCAATAAGAATCAGCTGACCGATGTAAACAAACCATTCAGATCTTCTAATTCATCGTCTCTGGTCTAAATGGCGGATATTTTTTACCGGTGACAGTAAACGACGACGTATTAACAGTATCTCTTGACTCTTCAACGAACACCCGAATCGTTTTAACCGCATATCGTAAACATTTAATGATAAAACCCTAAATAACGTAATGTTATTGACTATTTCTCCTCTTTTTCGGACTAGGTATACTGCGCCGCGACGAGTTTTTTTCACACGATAGTTCACGACTATGAGAAACATACATAAATAAAACAAAGCATTCGTTCGAAAAAATAAAAGCAAATAATGATATCGACGTACATATATGCCAAAGAGGCGAAAATCATGGCAGCCATTGTATTAAATTGAGAACCCTGGAGATGCATATTAAATCAAACCTTTGTTATGCAGATAACCTTGAGTGTTGTCGTCGTCCCCCCCCCCCCTTAAAAAGTAAACATGTTTTGGTCAGAAAATTGACAGTTTATTTAAATTACAAGGTCACATCATACATGATGACATCATTACAGAAAATGATATCCGCCCTCACAATATAAACAAACAGAGACACAGATATCTTGTCCTTGAATTACACCCTTGGTGATGCTAAATCATGGTATATCTCCATTGTCTTTGTTGTATGGATTAATACATTCACACTACATGGGGGGGGGGGGGTTCATGATGATCATTGCAAGCTTATTGTTAATTTTGATAATTATCCCTTCCATATTTGGCATTCCATTGTGTATGAAGTCAAAACATTCCTTGGAAACAGATCCCAAATTTTAGCTGACATCTTGTCAGCATAGTCAGGGGTGTAGGCTACAGTGGGCTATTGTCACATTTCTTGTACCATAAATGCCCCATTTAACATAATATACTAGTACCCTGAAGAGATTTACCCTCATGCAAGCCTCACAGCAAACTGGTGCTTGTGATAAAGGTTTTTTTTAAAACAATGCTTGAACAAATGCATTTGTAAATGAAAGAATACTTTGGATATGAATACAGATAGGTAGAGGTAAATAAAATGATCGAATGGTGAAACAAAACATATAGAGACCACCATAATGTAGGTATGTATATCAATAATCATGTATGTATATATATACCAATTATTATACACTTTTCATTGTACAAAGAAAATACTCTGGGAAGTGCATGTATGGAAATTATAGAATAATTTTTCTATTTTTGATACTGTCAGTAAACAAAGTGTAAAGCTCCATTCAAAAGGTAACTCTCTGTGCTATACTGTGAGTGCATGACACTTACAATGATGAATGAACAACCTGTTAAATGTAAATAATTCAAAGTGTGAATATATGCCATCACTGATGGGATCAGATCACAAATCAGCTGTTCACATTGAGTACAGTACTAGTCAATCTGATTAAAATCTGATGTGGTGAAAGTCACTAGATGTCGTTATTTACCTCTATTTCCATCATCTTCTGTCATTTGTTTTGTTCCAGGTGATCACCGTCTTCCCACGTATGACACAAAATGATGGAAATAGATGTAACTAAAGACATCTAGCCACTTTCACCACATCAGATTTTCATAATCATATTGAATACTAGTATACCAAAGCTAAAACCTGAGATCATTGCCGAGAATAACAATAACATTTGAACAATTAGATGATATAAATTTCATGGTATATTTTTTTAACTGATCATAATCAAAACACTAAAAGCAGTGCAGTCATGAACCTACATATTACCATCACCTAAAACTTGACAACTACAATGAACAGTTCAGCCAAACAATTAAATGAAATTACAGATTTTCTAAATTGTAGTAATTCTTTCATACCTCTGTTACAATTAATCAAAATTGGTTTGCTAATTGCTATTTTAATGTGACAAATATGACATATAATGGTAAATTTTACTGGCAATCAAGTCAGTGTTCATGATCTTCTATGGTTACGTAATACCTAGATATTTTCATTTCAAAATTTTGCGATTTTACAGTCTGCAGCAAGTTCTCAGACTACTAATTTTTACTAATTACCAGACTGGTACATTGTGTTCATGTACAAGAAGGCATTTTAGTCATTGCTTATATTTACATTTTTTGTTTTCCAGCAAACAGTGAAAATAAATATTTAGTGAAAATTACCAGGTCTACATTATATGAGTCATGACAGCTATCTAGCTGGGAATCTGTAAAAGGTAGCTTCACCACTGACATTTGTGGCTACTGTTGTTAGAACACATTTGAAATGTGATTTAAAGTGCCCTGCCATATAAATGGAGATCTGGTAGGATGGAAGTTACTCTGTGATGGAGTCAAACCTATGCATTTTCAACAAAAAGCTGAATTGGATGCTAACCGGGAAATTGTCACCCATCTGAAGTTCTCACAACCGCATTGAATTTTGATTACTTGCATGACAGATATCACTTGTTTCTTGGAATGTAAATTTTTGCTTAGGCTAAATAAAAAAAGTTGTTTGGTTCTGGTTACCCGACCCCACCTAGTTTTTATTCGAGAAAAATAATAATAAAATCGTGAAAATTGTGAAATAGTGAATGTGGAAATTGACATCAACTTAAAAAGATAATATAAAACTTTTCTTCCAATCTGTAATGGCTGTACATCTGATAGGAAGAAATGAACAACACAGAGACCATTTGGAAAACAATGGAAAACCTGAACTAGACACACACATGAAAAAAAAAACATATAATAAAATAAAATAAAAAATCTACCTACCCCACCTATTTTAAAATTGTATGTAATTGGAATGACACAAAACATTTTTTTTACGCCTTAGTGAAAAGGATTTGTTCGAGTGTCCCTATTTTACTGTCTAGGATTTTTCAGCATGTAACCCCAAGGCGAGGCACACATGGAAATCTGACAATTGCTGTGCTTAGAAGTTGAATGACCTAAAATGTCTTGCAATGAATACAGTTGCTGGTTTAAAGGTAAGAATCAGCAAGCCACCATCACCACTGGCATTTATTTTAAAATATACAAATACACCATATCACCAATACATTTATAACTCAAGACTCAGTCACATATTTTGAAATAATGAACATTCATAATGCAAACATGAAAATGTTGTAAAATAGTTTATTAAAAATGTTTGAATTTATTACCAATAACAAGGTTATTCAATTGTAAGCTACATGTGTCATATCATGCATTGAGAAATACAAATTGCTCACATCAACAAGATTGGGACACTTTAAGAATTTTATATCACAAAGTGATGTCTGTAAGATATGCCCTGTCAGGACACACTGTCATTGGTCTGCCCTTTTCACTTTAAATGAGTACAATAATGAAGTGGGGGGCTGATAGGGAGTGACTACCATGACATGACACATCTTACAGTCAACGGATGTAGGTATACATATTTGATTCAGCAACACTTTTATATCTCCCACAACACCTTTTTGTAATGAATTGCATAACAAAGTACTGACACTTGTAGAACAGATACATTTATAATGATACACACAGTGTATATCACTTTCCGCTGTCTAATCTGAATATATGGAAGTGATGTTGATTTGTATTCACACTGAGATAAAATGAATTAAATTCATGGTTGTTGTTGTTGTTGTTGTTGTTGTTGTTGTTGTTGTTGGACATACAAAACATTGTGTAGTGTAATTGACTTTTTTACATCTGCCTATACTTTCATTTTATTTCCATGGAGAAACATTTACAAATACATATGAAAAACAGGGTCTTACACAGTTATTGTTTTTATTGAAAGTTATAGACCCCTAAAAACACGGGGAGGGGGTCTTAAATAAAACTCAGAGTATACAAAGTAATACAAAACAAATATCATGATCTTGTTAAAGAATACCAGTAAATGAAAATCAATCCAATTATGGAGATACATCAATGGCTCGATGGGAAAACAGTGTCATACACAAATTATTGTTTGACTTCAGAATCCAAGTAAATTCCACCTACCTACCTACCTACTTGAACAAAAATACCTAGCTGTTGTCTCAAGTTACAGTCACTGACAAGTGTGTAAGACTATGTATTGTGGTAGACTATATCTCTATACACGGGAATTCTTTAGGCGATACCCTTACATATGTATAAGTATTGGTACACATTTCAATGAATATTACTAATAAATGTAACACTTCTGGAAGAAAGTAGTAAACAAATCAATCAATCAATCAACCAATCAACCAATCAAACAGTTTCTATAACACCAAAATCCAATATGGCATAATGTTCTACATGGCGCTGAACAGGAACAATAGTAGATCATTGTAAAATGTTACAAAGTTCTTGTGAACAGATGTGTCTTGATAACCTTCTTGGATACCATACCACAATTGCTGACTCAAATTACTATCACATGTATACACTGTAATATCAAATTCAGTGTTTGGTTTAAAAAAAACAGGATGTCTGTTGAACTCCTTGTCAAGTGTAATGTCCCATCACTAAACATTGCATATGTGCTCATATTACAAATTTTACAGTAAGTAGTAACAATATACACTTCAGTTAGTGGCTCAAGTTACAGTCAAGTGTATGAACTGTTATGTATGGTTATCTTAAAGTCTATGTAGGGGAGGATTTTGTTAGTAAACAAAAGTAAAGCACATGCAGGGTTCTTTTCAGAACAGTCATTGACATAATTTATCAACAAAAATATCAAGTATGTCTGTCTAAAATACAATAAAATACAATGAAATAGAGTAAAAAGATAAGAAACTTATACTGGTATGAACGAACTGTGTTTGTACTTACCAGGTGTATAACAGTCATTTAAAAAAATTGACAAGTTAAAGAAAACTGCACTAACACATAACAGTATCTTTACAGACGATTTCTTATCCTAAATTTCTCAAGGTGATACACATTAAGGAATCTGATGTTGACTGGCCCTATATTCAACAATTTAAAAAACAGAGTAAAGACCTTCTATGCCAGGATCAGGGAAAAAAACACAGAACAGGTGGGAAGATGATGACACTACAAGCATGTGACTGGGTAAAAATTATCATTTCCTGCAGAAATTCAGGACTTTTATAGCCTGTTTACATCACGATTCACAATTTTGCAGCACTAAATTCACTGTTTCACTAACTGCTTGAAGTTATGCTAGCAATGGCAAATGAATTAATGTAACCAAGGCGCCCCCCCCCCCCCCACACACACACCATGGCAGTCATCAGTATGTCTACTTGTAGATATTTACACAATATATAACTGCTGTATGTTCTTGTGCTTACCTCAAAGAGGGTGCTCTTACATATTGACTTCATTTGAATATAGTCAATTAGGCTGACATACGTTATCACTCCCCATTGCAACCAATCAGTTTGAGGAATACCATTTTCAAACAACATTAATCAGTTGCCATTGCTAGCAATACAAGTGGTTGTGAGACAGTGAAGCAATATCATCATAGACTGTGATGTAAACAGTCTAGTAAAATGGTTCACAGTACATTCTCTCAAGTTCTGACTTCATTTGGCATTTCTACGACTCTTCATGTATGATTATGAATTGAAAACATCACATTTTTGTTGGTTTTTAAAGTAACTGAATGCATTTTTATGTTTAAGGTGTTATATTGACAAACAACTATTATGAGTAACACTGAAATAAAGCACTTTCTCTATGTGCTACACACACATTTATAGCATTTACATCAACTTGAGCAGGTGTAAAAGTTTACTTTTTCAATTCATTTACACACCTGCCAGTTTGCTTTTGTCATGTGGTGGTCAATTAGCAAATGAAACAGTACACTTATACACTTGATATGGACGCTATAAATGATTATGCTACGTACAGAAAACGCTTTACTTTGGTGTTATGGGTTGTAAAAACAGGTCATCCTAACCAATGACAAAGTCATACGTAACAATAAACGCTGGCATGGCATCACTTTCTTTTGCCAAGTATTGGTCAGTCTGCTTTAGCTGCACGGTCCTTTACCCTTTACCTGTAGTATCAATCACAGTGCCAACATTTTATGTTTGCTTTGAGTCTGATTGCCAGAACTTCAGCAACTTCCTGACTGCTTTCCAGGCTTGATTTGGTGGAGTCTGTAAGATAAAAAGGAGACACCATAAAGATCAACATTTTTCTGTAAGTTTTCAGCGATTACATTTACATATTCACTATCTCTCTACAAAGAATCCACTGAAGTACACTGAAAATATGCTTTTCTTAATCCAAAATCAACCAAGCAGCTGGCTGTCTGGTCACCACAGGAAGGTTGACTTAGCTTGGTAGTAATGTTCTTGTTTACTTGTCTGTCAGTAGAACTTGAATAAGGATGATATATGTATACAACTAGGGCCCCCAGATGTGATTCTGACAATGTCCTTTTGAGAAGGAAAAGGGTAATGTCAAAATTGAGTCCTGCCTTACTCCATCTTGGTCTAGCTGCCAAGTTAATGGGGAATTGAAGAGAGGTCTTGAGATTCGATGGAGGACAGCACTAAGACTAACTCTGTTTTAAGTCAAGCACTGAGAACTAGTGATGGTACAGTTGGTCTAGAATCAATTATGATTTTAAAAAAAAACATGTGGGTGGTACACCACAGTCAGGAACACCCACATATTCAGCTATTGCGCAATCAAAGTCACACTTCCTATTTTAGGATGCAACACTTTCTACCCAATGCAGAGATACATGTACATGTATGATGAATCATGCAATCTGAATGAATCTGTTTACCCACTGATAATGTTTACTATGGTTATGTCATTCATTACATAAAGTCAGCACAACTGTGTTTACATGTATTTGAACCATCTTTTGGTGTAACAACCAATTCTGCAGTACACCCCTAAAGATGCCGATGTCATGTCAGTGAAAATTAAGGCTTCATTGTTGACTCTGTGAAGAGAAATTATGCACCCACAGTTTATGGACATGTATCCTTGCATTTAATGATAAAATCTACACCAGTCCTGAAATCATGCTACATTATATAGTTACAAGCAACCACGCCATGGAAAAACATGAGGCATTTTGAAGAGGACGATACTGTTAGATCCAAGTGATGCCAGTAACAAATGTAATATATAGTACACCCCTGACAATCTCGACAAGTTGACAGTGAAAATTTGGGAATAATGTCAAAATCTGTTTTTGACCCTGTGAGTATTTTAGTAGTAATTTTCATTTGTAGGTGTAAACACATAAATAGTCTATTTCAGAGCTGCATAATTAGTCACAATGTTGTCTCTATTACATAATTATAATTATGACTAATATAAATTAGTTGACAATTTTACTTTATTAGACTGTGAATCAGCATGTTTACCAGAATGATTCCACTCACAGTGGCCCTTTAATAGATAACAATAATCTATATTTATACTGGATAGTTTTTTAAGTATACAAACGCTTATCTCCCATGAAGTCCGTTGATATGATGACCATCCCTTATGGGATCAGTGTTAGAATTAGCTTAAATGATTCCATAAACCCTAATAGGCTCAACACCAACATAAATGCTGGTTGAATACGCAGCACACAATAAACTTGATCTATACAGGAGATTACATCCTTAATCAATTTTGTGACTGTTATATACAAATGAACTGTGACAGCTATACCATATGTTAACTATATTAGAAATCATAGGCCTACTTATCAAACATTTAAATGATTCCATCATTGCAGTGACCATGAACTTCACCCTGGGATTGCAATATATCCTTGAATTTGTTCACACTGATAAAATCAAAATTGATTAATGAGGTCAATTGTCATCTTCAAATGTTTGACCTATATTGTAAATTTTATGATGATCTTTTGGGTAAATATTAAGATATAATTAACAAACAGCAATAAAAAGGATGATAGTGACTGACTGACTGACTGACTGTTCAGTAATACATTTGAATTTATTAAGCTTCATCATATTTTGCTAATTTTCAATCTCCATTATATTTCCACTGGGGTTTTGAAAACTCAAGGCATGGTACATGTTGTATGGTTGCTGTAGAGAGGTCATGGTATTTAGGTAATGTTGATTTTGGGAGGTGTACCATTTACTGTGTACCATTTACTGACTGGAATATCTATGGAGTATTTTTCACCATCATCCCTAAATCTATCAATTTGGTTGATAGATAAATGTAACATCAATCAAAAAGCCTATTACTCAAGTTGGAAACTAAATTAAAGGAATCCTACCAAGTCTATTATTCTATCAGATTTGGACTCCATCTTCTATTACTTGCTCCCATTTTTTCCCTTATAATCTTGTGTGTTATACTAAAGTCACTATTCATTTGACAAAAATATTGACATCATTCATCAGTTACAAACTGGGACTGAGAAAAAGCAGCTATAGTATGCTGGCAGCCAATTTATGAATGTTGCTGGAAACATATTGCAGAGTTCATGCCATACTCTAGGTATAGCTAATTCTACTTTACCATTGAAATTGTATAATAAAACACTCAAATGGATTAAACCACATATGTACAGTCACAGGATTATAACATTGATGGAAGGGTGAAAGAAGGTAAAACCTAATCATAGAAATCCACAAATATTCACACCATATGCCATATTTATCTATTTATCAAATGTTAGATTATGATTCTAGCACACACAGACCTTTACTCTCAGCAAACGGCTTATAGTACAGGGATGTAGTTGTAGGAGATTTCTACTTCATGGTATTAAATTTGACTAACAGATAATGAGATTGCTGTATCAAGTTACAGTAGTATGTTGACACATGCGTATGCACACACACGCACACATACATACATACATACATACATACATACATACATACATACATACATACATACATACATAAATAAATAAATACATGCATACATACATACATACATACATACATACATACATACACAAATACATACATACACACATGTATGTACGTACGTACGTACATACGTTCGTACATACATACATACATACATACATACATACACACTTAATACATACACACATGTACGTACGTACGTACGTACGTACGTACGTACATACGTACATACATACATACATACATACATACATACATACATATAAACACTTGTACATGACTATATGTAATAACTTTATTTTCATATATATAGAATCACCACGATTCATCTGTGTTCTTTCAATGGATGAGTAGTCTACAATTTTCAGTGATCTTGTCAGTGGCTGTGCACTGATTTGTGTCATAATAAAGGAAAAGTAGACCTTACAAATCTATCAGGTTTAATGGAAAGTGT